>NC_057803.1:570347308-570358488 GCF_018294505.1 Triticum aestivum | reverse complement strand
CCGCTGCCTCCTTCCCCGTCGTCGCCGGTGAACAGTACTGCCGCCGCCTCGGAATCCGTGTCCGCGCCAGATCTGGATCTGGGCTAGGTTGACCTCTCCCCGAAACCCTAATCTCCCAGATTTTTATGCATACTTTGACTGCTTGTATCTCCGCAACCGTAGATCCGCTTTGGGCGTATGATATATCAAAATCTTCGTCTCGACATGTACATCATTTCATTCCATTGCATCATTTGCATTTGAGGTCATCTTGATACCCAAAATGCTGTTAGAAGGAGGCTTCGTGAGTTAAATTGCAGAACCGTTAGTTCATCATGCACTTTTGTCATTTTTGCTATGTTTAATCCGTGCATGATATGCCTGTGCCCCTTTGGGATGTATTGTGAAGCATTTTGTCTTCTTTCCAGAGGTGCCACCCATGCATTTTTAGGATGTGTGTGTTGTCTTGTGCAAGCTTGCGAAGAGAGGTACCTGAGATTGCAGATTTCAGGGACTTAGTGATTTTCGCTAAGTCTGGGATATTTTAGTTCATGATGCTATATGTCCAGCTTGTTTCCTAGTGATCCGTGCCTCTTTTGAGGATGATCAGTAAGGGAGTTTTGATATCTTTGTCATGCTCTATCCATCCATGTCTTTGTTGGCATTTGTGGAGTGCTCTAGGTTGACTCAATCGAGCTCAACTTTTGCTTCGTTGTTAATCTGGGCAGATCATCAACTCGTTTGCGATTTAGCCGATGCTCCCGTTAGTGTTCCATGCATGCTATGCCTTCGTTCTTGCCCTGTGTAGCTAGCACTTTGTGCCTTCTTGCTGGTTATATGCTTTCCTTGCCATGACTTGCACCGTAGTGAGTGCATCGAGCTCGTTTACATGCCTTCGTGAGTTAAATTTCAGCATGTCTCAGTTTTCACTAAGTCTGAAAACTGATTGTGTTCGAGCGATGTTCGTGAGCTCGGTAGAGTATTTTGTGAACCCTTTTGGCCCCAGGTCACTTTGGGTGTTTTATTAAGCTTGTTGAGTAGCTCCATGCCATGTTCTTACTTGTCATGTTCAGGTTTTATATCATGTTGTTTTGCTGCTCCGAAGAGAGCATCGTGATCTGAAATTTCAGACTAGTGTTAATTTCACTAAGTCTGAAACCTGTTTTGCATTTGCGTTTTAGCCATGCTTGCTTGGACCTCTTAATGGATGAATTTGCCTATGGCTCAGTGCTAGTGTTTTGTCAACCATCTTGTGTACATCACTTCCATGTATTTTGTTTTCATGTTTGGTGGCTGTAGCATGTTCATTTCGTTGCATTTAGATGCCTACTTGCTGTAAATCGCAGACCGGTGTCATATCTTAAAACGCTCGCCATTTCCAAACCATAACTCCGATTCCTATGATCTTTATATCGTTTTCAAGCGATTTCATCCCCTCTATCCAGTGGCACACTTGGTTTTCCAAGTTGATGCCAGGTTCATGCATTTCCTGTCATATCTTGCATTTTGCATCCCGCATCGCATCCCGCATAGCATATCGTCATTTCATCATATTGCTTGGTCTTGCCCGTGGTTGATTGTATCCTTGTTGCTTGTTTGTCTTGTTGGGTAGAGCCGGGAGACGAGTTCGCTATCGAGGAGACCGTTGAGTTTGCTTGTGAGGATCCAGTCAACTCTGACAACTGTGCAGGCAAGATGATCATACCCTCGAAATCACTACTATCTTTGCTATGCTAGTTTGCTCGCTCTTTTGCTTTGCCACTGCTACGATGCCTACCTTTTGCTTGTCAGCCTCCCAATTGCCATGTTGAACCCCTAACCCACCATTGTCCTAGCAAACCGTTGATTGGCTATGTTACCGCTTTGCTCAGCCCTTCTTATAGCGTTGTTAGCTGCAGGTGAAGATTGGAGCCGTTCCTCGTGGGAACATTTATTTACTTGTTGGGATACCATTATATTGCTATGTTATCTTAATGCATCTATATACTTGGTAAAGGGTGGAAGGCTCGGCCTCTCGCCTAGTGTTTTGTTCCACTCTTGCCGCCCTAGTTTCCGTCATATCGGTGTTATGTTCCCGGATTGTTGCGTCCCTTACGCGGTTGGGTTATAATGGGAACCCCTTGATAGTTCGCCTTGATTAAAGCTTTTCCAGCAATGCCCAACATTGGTTTTACCATTTGCCACCTAGCCTCTTTTTCCCTTGGGTTTCCGGAGCCCGAGGGTCATCTTATTTTACCCCCCCGGGCCAGTGCTCCTCTGAGTGTTGGTCACCTGTCAGCTACCGGTGGCTACCAGGGGCAACTCTGGGCTGGCCTACCCGTACCTAAGACAATCTGAGTGTGCCCTGAGAAAGAGATATGTGCAGCTCCTATCGGGATTTGTCGGCACATTCGGGCGGTGTTGCTGGTCTTGTTTTAACCTGTCGAAGTGTCTTGAGTTACCGAGATACCGAGTCTGATCGGAACGTCTTGGGAGGAGGTCTATTCCTTCGTTGACCGTGAGAGCTTGTCATGGGCTAAGTTGGGACTCCCCTGCAGGGATTGATCTTTCGAAAGCCGTGCCCGCGGTTATGGGCAGATGGGAATTTGTTAATGTCCGGTTGTAGATGACTTGAACTAAACTTAATTAAAAGAATCAACC
Source organism: Triticum aestivum (assembly GCF_018294505.1). NCBI lineage: Eukaryota > Viridiplantae > Streptophyta > Magnoliopsida > Poales > Poaceae > Triticum > Triticum aestivum. The sequence goes on along the minus strand of NC_057803.1, from coordinate 570,355,869 downwards.
GTGTGTGTTACCGTGATGGCCCCTTCTCGGCGGAGTCCGGGAAGTGGACACGGTGTTGGAGTTATGCTTGCGCAGGATGTTCCTTTAGCTTCTCGCTCGTGCTTCGCCTTCTCTTCTCGCTCTCTTTTGCGTATAAGTTAGCCACCACATATGCTAGTCGCTTGCTGCAGCTCCACATATATTTTGCCTTATCCATTCCTATGAGCTTAAATAGTCTTGATCGCGTGGGTGTGAGATTGCTGAGTCCCTGTGGCTCACAGATACTACAACTCCAGATGCAGGTCCAGGTGATTCCGCTCCAGTTGACGAGTACGAGCTTCAGTGGGAGTTCGACGAGGACTCTCAGCGATACTATGTTTCCTTTCCCGATGATCAGTAGTGGTGCCTAGTTGGGGTTATCGATTCAGGACCTTGTTGCATGTTGGGTTCTTTTCTATTTTGGCGCCGTAGTCGGGCCATGAGTGTTTGTTTGATGGATGTTATTTATGTACTCTGATGTGACGTGGCGAGTGTAAGCCAACTATGTTATCTCCCCCTTTTATTATATATTACATGGGATGTTGTAATGATTGCCTGACTTGCGACATTGCTTTCAATGCGGTTATGCCTCTAAGTCGTGCCTCGACACGTGGGAGTTATAGCCGCATCGAGGGCGTTACAAGTTGGTAATCAGAGCCTTCCCCGACCTTAGGAGCCCCATTGCTTGATCGTTTTTAGCAGCCGAGTTGTGTCTAGAAAAATGTTTTGAGTCCTTAGGAATTATATATCGGAGAGCTTAGGAATTCTTTTTACTTCCCAGTCTCCTCATCGCTCTGGTAAGGCATCCTGGCGTAGAGTTTTGACTCTTCTCTTCTCAAATTTCACTAAATTTTTTTTAGGATCACGCGAGTATCTTGGTTTTGTTCCGATGGTTTTGTGACGAGAACATTGTTCTTGGTGCCTCCTGTCTTTAGGGGTTGTGGCAGTGTCCCGGGGAGTTGAGCTCCGAGGTGTTGTCGTCACAATTTCATCGTTGCAATTCTGGTATACTTGAGATATGTTCGCCGACATCGAAAATCTCTTTTATGCAGTTCGTTGGTGAGATAACCTCGACGCCACCCAGTACTGGGGCGGGAGTTCGGGAGTATCGCCATAACTTGTATAACGGATGCTTTTCGAAGGTTGAGGTAGATGGTTTCCGAAGTTTTCCTGGTTATGTGTTGAAGGATGGATACAGCTGGATGTAGGATTTGCTAGTTTGGATGAGATATTGTGCTTCCCCTGTATCCCCAACACCTGATTGCATAACCGGAAAGGTTCGGGAGTTTCATAGGTGGGAAATCTAGTAGCTCTAGTTCTTCTTCCACGGATATTGGTTTGAGATTGGGATTTCTTACCGATTATTCGTTCTTGATCCGTACCTTGTTGATTTATTTCTCTACCTTAATTCTTCGGGGCTTCGCAATTTATGGATGTGTGATCTTTTGAAGAGGAATGCATTCGTTCATCACCTCCGTTCCGAGTACCCGGAGTTCTTTCAGTCCTAGATCTCGGGACGAGATCTTTTCGTAGTGGTGGAGTGTTGTAACGCCCCAGATATACTTTCCATTTTTTGTATCCAACTCTTGCCGTCTCCGGCGCTAAGTTATATTTATTTCTCGGGTTGGGTCTTTGTCTTCGTGTGTGTTGTTTTCGTTTTCATGCATCTCATATCATGTCATCACGTGCATTGCATTTGCATACATGTTCATCTCATGCATTCGAGCATTTTCCCCGTTGTCCGTTTTGCATTCCGGCGTTTCGTTCTCCTCCGGTGGTCATTTCTACCTTTCTTTCTCGTGTGGGGTTTAAACATTTCCGGATTGGACCGAGTCTTGCCAAGCGGCCTTGGTTTACTACCGGTAGACCGCCTGTCAAGTTTCGGGTCATTTGGACTTCGTTTGATACTCCAACGGTTAACCGAGGGACCGAAAAGGCCTCGTGTGTGTTGCAGCCCAACACCCCCCAAATTTGGCACAAACCCACCAAACTCTGCTCCATGTCCTAGAGCGTTCGATCACGATCGTGTGGGCGAAAACCGCACCTCATTTGGACTCTCCTAGCTCCCTCTATGCCTATATATACACCCCTCCGTTTTCGGATCTCTCCCTCTCCCCCGAAACCCTAATTTTCGTGCTATCTTTGACTGCTTGTATCTCCACAACCGTAGCTCCGTTTTGGGCGTATGATATATCAAAATCTTTGTCTCGACATGTACATAATTTCATTCCATTGCATCATTTGCATTTGAGGTCATCTTGATACCCAAAATGCTGTTAGAAGGAGGCTTCGTGAGTTAAATTGCAGATCCGTTAGTTCATCATGCACTTTTGTCATTTTTGCTATATTTAATTCGTGCATGATATGCCTGTGCCCCTTTGGGATGTATTGTGAAGCATTTTGTCTTCTTTCCAGAGGTGCCACCCATGCATTTTTAGGATGTGTGTGTTGTCTTGTGCAAGCTTGCGAAGTAGGGTACCTGAGAATGCAGATTTCAGGGACTTAGTGATTTTCACTAAGTCTGGGATATTTTAGTTCATGATGCTATATGTCCAGCTTGTTTCCTAGTGATCCGTGCCTCTTTTGAGGATGATCAGTAAGGGAGTTTTGATATTTATGTTATGCTCTATCCATCCATGTCTTTGTTGGCATTTGTGGAGTGCTCTAGGTTGACTCAATCGAGCTCAACTTTTGCTTCGTTGTTAATCTGGGCAGATCGTCAACTTGTTTGCGATTTCGCCGATGCTACCGTTAGCGTTCCATGCATGCTATGCCTTCGTTCTTGCCATGAGTAGCTAGCACTTTGTGCCTTCTTGTTGGTGATATGCTTTCCTTGCCATGTCTTGCACCGTAGTGAGTGCATCGAGCTCGTTTACATGCCTTCGTGAGTTAAATTTCAGCATGTCTCAGTTTTCACTAAGTCTGAAAACTGATTGTGTTCGAGCGATGTTCGTAAGCTCGGTAGAGTATTTTGTGAACCCTTTTGGCCCCAGGTCACTTTGGGTGTTTTATTAAGCTTGTTGAGTAGCTCCATGCCATGTTCTTACTTGTCATGTTCAGGTCCTCTATCATGTTGTTTTGCTGCTCCGAAGAGAGCTTCGTGATCTGAAATTTCAGACTAGTGTTAATTTCACTAAGTCTGAAATCTGTTTTGCATTTGCGTTTTAGCCATGCTTGTTTGAACCTCTTAATGGATGAATTTGCCTATGGCTCAGTGCTAGTGTTTTGTCAACCATCTTGTGTACATCACTGCCATGTATTTTATTTTCATGTTTGGTGGCTGTAGCATGTTCATTTCGTTGCATTTAGATGCCTACTTGCTGTAAATCGCAGACCGATGTCATATCTTAAACGCTCGCCATTTCCAAACCGTAGCTCCGATTCCTATGATCTTTATATCGTTTTCAAGCGATTTCATCCCCTCTATCCAGTGGCACACTTGGTTTTCCAAGTTGATGCCAGGTTCATGCATTTCCTGTCATATCTTGCATATTGCATCCCGCATCGCATCCCGCATAGCATATCGTCATTTCATCATATTGCTTGGTCTTGCCCGTGGTTGATTGTGTCCTTGTTGCTTGTTTGTCTTTGGGTAGAGCCGGGAGACGAGTTCGCTACCGAGGAGCCCGTTGAGTTTGCTTGTGAGGATCCAGTCAACTCTGACAACTGTGCAGGCAAGATGATCATACCCTCGAAATCACTACTATCTTTGCTATGCTAGTTTGCTCGCTCTTTTGCTTTGCCACTGCTACGATGCCTACCTTTTGCTTGTCAGCCTCCCAATTGCCATGTTGAACCCCTAACCCACCATTGTCCTAGCAAACCGTTGATTGGCTATGTTACCGCTTTGCTCAGCCCTTCTTATAGCGTTGTTAGCTGCAGGTGAAGATTGGAGCCGTTCCTCGTGGGAACATTTATTTACTTGTTGGGATACCATTATATTGCTATGTTATCTTAATGCATCTATATACTTGGTAAAGGGTGGAAGGCTCGGCCTCTCGCCTAGTGTTTTGTTCCACTCTTGCCGCCCTAGTTTCCGTCATATCGGTGTTATGTTCCCGGATTGTTGCGTCCCTTACGCGGTTGGGTTATAATGGGAACCCCTTGATAGTTCGCCTTGATTAAAGCTTTTCCAGCAATGCCCAACATTGGTTTTACCATTTGCCACCTAGCCTCTTTTTCCCTTGGGTTTCCGGAGCCCGAGGGTCATCTTATTTTACCCCCCCCCCGGGCCAGTGCTCCTCTGAGTGTTGGTCCACCTGTCAGCTACCGGTGGCTACCAGGGGCAACTCTGGGCTGGCCTACCCGTACCTAAGACAATCTGAGTGTGCCCTGAGAAAGAGATATGTGCAGCTCCTATCGGGATTTGTCGGCACATTCGGGCGGTGTTGCTGGTCTTGTTTTAACCTGTCGAAGTGTCTTGAGTTACCGAGATACCGAGTCTGATCGGAACGTCTTGGGAGGAGGTCTATTCCTTCGTTGACCGTGAGAGCTTGTCATGGGCTAAGTTGGGACTCCCCTGCAGGGATTGATCTTTCGAAAGCTGTGCCCGCGGTTATGGGCAGATGGGAATTTGTTAATGTCCGGTTGTAGATGACTTGTACTAAACTTAATTAAAAAGAATCAACCGTGTGTGTTACCGTGATGGCCCCTTCTCGGCGGAGTCCGGGAAGTGGACACGGTGTTGGAGTTATGCTTGCGCAGGATGTTCCTTTAGCTTCTCGCTCGTGCTTCGCCTTCTCTTCTCGCTCTCTTTTGCGTATAAGTTAGCCACCACATATGCTAGTCGCTTGCTGCAGCTCCACATATATTTTGCCTTATCCATTCCTATGAGCTTAAATAGTCTTGATCGCGTGGGTGTGAGATTGCTGAGTCCCTGTGGCTCACAGATACTACAACTCCAGATGCAGGTCCAGGTGATTCCGCTCCAGTTGACGAGTACGAGCTTCAGTGGGAGTTCGACGAGGACTCTCAGCGATACTATGTTTCCTTTCCCGATGATCAGTAGTGGTGCCTAGTTGGGGTTATCGATTCAGGACCTTGTTGCATGTTGGGTTCTTTTCTATTTTGGCGCCGTAGTCGGGCCATGAGTGTTTGTTTGATGGATGTTATTTATGTACTCTGATGTGACGTGGCGAGTGTAAGCCAACTATGTTATCTCCCCCTTTTATTATATATTACATGGGATGTTGTAATGATTGCCTGACTTGCGACATTGCTTTCAATGCGGTTATGCCTCTAAGTCGTGCCTCGACACGTGGGAGTTATAGCCGCATCGAGGGCGTTACAAGTTGGTAATCAGAGCCTTCCCCGACCTTAGGAGCCCCATTGCTTGATCGTTTTTAGCAGCCGAGTTGTGTCTAGAAAAATGTTTTGAGTCCTTAGGAATTATATATCGGAGAGCTTAGGAATTCTTTTTACTTCCCAGTCTCCTCATCGCTCTGGTAAGGCATCCTGGCGTAGAGTTTTGACTCTTCTCTTCTCAAATTTCACTAAAAAAAATTTTAGGTTCACGCGAGTATCTTGGTTTTGTTCCGATGGTTTTGTGACGAGAACATTGTTCTTGGTGCCTCCTGTCTTTAGGGGTTGTGGCAGTGTCCCGGGGAGTTGAGCTCCGAGGTGTTGTCGTCACAATTTCATCGTTGCAATTCTGGTATACTTGAGATATGTTCGCCGACATCGAAAATCTCTTTTATGCAGTTCGTTGGTGAGATAACCTCGACGCCACCCAGTACTGGGGCGGGAGTTCGGGAGTATCGCCATAACTTGTATAACAGATGCTTTTCGAAGGTTGAGGTAGATGGTTTCCGAAGTTTTCCTGGTTATGTGTTGAAGGATGGATACAGCTGGATGTAGGATTTGCTAGTTTGGGTGAGATATTGTGCTTCCCCTGTATCCCCAACACCTGATTGCATAACCGGAAAGGTTCGGGAGTTTCATAGGTGGGAATTCTAGTAGCTCTAGTTCTTCTTCCACGGATATTGGTTTGAGATTGGGATTTCTTACCGATTATTCGTTCTTGATCCGTACCTTGTTGATTTATTTCTCTACCTTAATTCTTCGTGGCTTCTCAATTTATGGATATGTGATCATTTGAAGAGGAATGCATTCGTTTATTTTGTTCGGATGTGAAGACTATATGTTGCAATTTTCATTCCGTTGGATTCAGCTTCTATATTGTTGTCTATCTATGTGCTAATGGTGGTCAACCTCTTCAGGATGGCTCCTCCAACGCGCACGACTCCGAATCCTAATCCGCCTCCACCTCCGCCTCCTCCGGAAGCATGGCAAGCTGTGATGGCCGCTACTAATGCAAACACACAGTTGATCATGCAAATTCTCCAAGAGCGCAATCAAGGCAGTCAAGGGAATCAAGGCCATAATCAGCACCACTTTGCTACTCTGAACCAGTTCCTTGCTAATGGCCCAAAGACGTTCAGCAGTTGTGTTGAGGCTACCGATGCTGACGATTGGCTAGTGGATCTGGGCAAGCATTTTGAATGCAGCAACGTCAGGCCTGAAGATTTCGTCAAGTTCGCTTCTTTCCAGCTCAAAGATCAGGCTGCAGAGTGGTTCCAGCGGTACAAGGATTCCAGAGGTGGACGTGTTATCACTTGGAACGATTTCCGTCAAGATTTCCGCGCTCATCACATCCCTCAAAGTGTGGTTGAGAGTAAGCGTCAGGAATTCCGCAATCTGAAGCAAGGCTCTTTGTCTGTCTATGACTACAACAAGTTGTTCCAGAAGCTCGCCCGTTTTGCCAAGCAGGATGTTCCTGACGAGAAGAGCATGATCTATCAGTTCAGGGGTGGTCTTCATGAGGAAATTCAGCTCGCTCTTGTCCTCTTTGAGCCGTTGAGATACGATGAGTTCTACAACATGGCACTGAAGCAAGAAGCTGCTCAGATGAGGTGTGATGCTTCCAGGAAGCGTGCCAGAGATGTTACTCCGTCTTCCTCTACTCAAGTGGTCAAGCAGCAGAAGTATTGGCTTCCTCCTCCTCCGTTCCGTCAGCCGTATCAGCAGAAGAGCAAAGGTGGCAGTGGTTTCTCCCACCCACCCAACCCAGGCTTTCAGAACAAATCTTCGTCTCAAGCGCCAAGATCGAGTGCTCCGTATCACCGTCCGCTTTCAGAGGTCACGTGCAACAAGTGCCAACAGAAGGGTCACTATGCCAACAAGTGTACCAACCAGAGGCGTCTTCCTCCTCCTCCTCCTGTCAGATCGGCAAGTACAGCTGTGGTCAAGCATAACCCCAAGTCCGCCAAGGTCAATATGCTGAATGCAGCTCAGGCAGAGGACTCGTCAGATGTGATCATGGGTAACCTTCCTGTTAATGATATTCCTGCAAATGTTCTTTTTGACATGGGTGCATCGCATTGTTTCATCTCGAGACCATTTTCATCTAAGCATGGGTTGCCTTCACAAATTTTGCCTAGTCCTTTAGCAGTTGTCTCTCCCGGTAAGCGCATGCAGGCTAACTCCATCGTTCCGGATGTTTCTATCACTCTGGGTGACTACAAGTTCTTGGCTTCTCCTACGGTTCTTGGCAACTCGGATATCGATCTTATTCTCGGGATGGACTGGCTCTCTAAGCATAGAGCTCAGCTTGATTGTGCAGCCAGGCAGATTCAACTGACTCATTCGTCTGAGGATGTTATTGTCTTTGCCGCTCGGGATAATACCATCCGGTTGTTTTCTCTCAATGAGAAGGGTGAATTGGATGCTATTTCGCAGATTCCGGTTGTTTGTGAGTATCAAGACGTCTTTCCAGAAGAGATTCCAGGGATGCCTCCAAACCGGCCGGTTGAATTTGTTATTGAACTTGAGCCCGGTACGGAACCTGTGTGCAAACGTCCTTACAAGCTCGGGCCTGAAGAGTTGAAGGAGCTGAAGAAACAACTCGATGAGCAAGAAAGATTGGGTCTCATCCGGCCTAGTACTTCTCCGTGGGGTTGTGGTGTTCTTTTTGTGAAGAAGAAGGATGGATCGAGTCGACTTTGTGTTGATTACCGTCCAGTAAACAAGAAGACCATCAAGAACAAATACCCACTTCCCAACATCAATGAGCTGTTCGAACAACTCAAGGGTGCTCAAGTATTCTCCAAGCTTGATCTCCGTATGGGTTATCATCAGATTCATATTCGTGAGCAAGATATTCCCAAGACGGCGTTCAGAACAAGCTTTGGTTCATATGAATACACCGTCATGTCTTTTGGCCTCGCCAACGCTCCTCCGACGTTCTCTCGCATGATGAACTTCATCTTCAACCCCTACACCAATGAATTCGTTTTGGTCTATCTCGACGACATTCTGGTTTTCTCGAAGAACAAGGAAGATCATGCCAAGCACTTGCGTTTGGTTCTTGACAAGCTCAGAGAACATCAGTTCTACGCCAAGTTCTCCAAGTGTGAATTTTGGCTCGATGAGGTTCTTTATCTTGGTCATATCATCTCTGCCAAGGGCATTTCCGTGAATCCTGAGAAGGTGTCCGCAATTGTGAATTGGGAACCTCCTCAGAACGTGAAGCAACTCCGCAGTTT
>NC_057803.1:570327208-570343931 GCF_018294505.1 Triticum aestivum | reverse complement strand
CGCGCCGTGTCGCCCGCCTCCACGCCGGCGCCGCCCCGGCAACCACCGCCCCGCCCTCCGGTCCCCTCGTCGCCGGCCGCTGCCTCCTTCCCCGTCGTCGCCGGTGAACAGTACTGCCGCCGCCTCGGAATCCGTGTCCGCGCCAGATCTGGATCTGGGCTAGGTTGACCTCTCCCCGAAACCCTAATCTCCCAGATTTTTATGCATACTTTGACTGCTTGTATCTCCGCAACCGTAGATCCGTTTTGGGCGTATGATATATCAAAATCTTCGCCTCGACATGTACATCATTTCATTCCATTGCATCATTTGCATTTGAGGTCATCTTGATACCCAAAATGCTGTTAGAAGGAGGCTTCGTGAGTTAAATTGCAGAACCGTTAGTTCATCATGCACTTTTGTCATTTTTGCTATGTTTAATCCGTGCATGATATGCCTGTGCCCCTTTGGGATGTATTGTGAAGCATTTTGTCTTCTTTCCAGAGGTGCCACCCATGCATTTTTAGGATGTGTGTGTTGTCTTGTGCAAGCTTGCGAAGAGAGGTACCTGAGATTGCAGATTTCAGGGACTTAGTGATTTTCGCTAAGTCTGGGATATTTTAGTTCATGATGCTATATGTCCAGCTTGTTTCCTAGTGATTCGTGCCTCTTTTGAGGATGATAAGTAAGGGAGTTTTGATATTTATGTCATGCTCTATCCATCCATGTCTTTGTTGGAATTTGTGGAGTGCTCTAGGTTGACTCAATCGAGCTCAACTTTTGCTTCGTTGTTAATCTGGGCAGATCGTCAACTCGTTTGCGATTTAGCCGATGCTCCCGTTAGTGTTCCATGCATGCTATGCCTTCGTTCTTGCCATGTGTAGCTAGAACTTTGTGCCTTCTTGCTGGTTATATGCTTTCCTTGCCATGACTTGCACCGTAGTGAGTGCATCGAGCTCGTTTACATGCCTTCGTGAGTTAAATTTCAGCATGTCTCAGTTTTCACTAAGTCTGAAAACTGATTGTGTTCGAGCGATGTTCGTGAGCTCGGTAGAGTATTTTGTGAACCCTTTTGGCCCCAGGTCACTTTGGGTGTTTTATTAAGCTTGTTGAGTAGCTTCATGCCATGTTCTTACTTGTCATGTTCAGGTTTTCTATCATGTTGTTTTGCTGCTCCGAAGAGAGCATCGTGATCTGAAATTTCAGACTAGTGTTAATTTCACTAAGTCTGAAACCTGTTTTGCATTTGCGTTTTAGCCATGCTTGCTTGGACCTCTTAATGGATGAATTTTCCTATGGCTCAGTGCTAGTGTTTTGTCAACCATCTTGTGTACATCACTGCCATGTATTTTGTTTTCATGTTTGGTGGCTGTAGCATGTTCATTTCGTTGCATTTAGATGCCTACTTGCTGTAAATCGCAGACCGGTGTCATATCTTAAAACGCTCGCCATTTCCAAACCGTAACTCCGATTCCTATGATCTTTATATCGTTTTCAAGCGATTTCATCCCCTCTATCCAGTGGCACACTTGGTTTTCCAAGTTTATGCCAGGTTCATGCATTTCCTGTCATATCTTGCATTTTGCATCCCGCATCGCATCCCGCATAGCATATCGTCATTTCATCATATTGCTTGGTCTTGCCCGTGGTTGATTGTATCCTTGTTGCTTGTTTGTCTTGTTGGGTAGAGCCAGGAGACGAGTTCGCTACCGAGGAGACCGTTGAGTTTGCTTGTGAGGATCCAGTCAACTCTGACAACTGTGCAGGCAAGATGATCATACCCTCGAAATCACTACTATCTTTGCTATGCTAGTTTGCTCGCTCTTTTGCTTTGCCACTGCTACGATGCCTACCTTTTGCTTGTCAGCCTCCCAATTGCCATGTTGAACCCCTAACCCACCATTGTCCTAGCAAACCGTTGATTGGCTATGTTACCGCTTTGCTCAGCCCTTCTTATAGCGTTGTTAGCTGCAGGTGAAGATTGGAGCCGTTCCTCGTGGGAACATTTATTTACTTGTTGGGATACCATTATATTGCTATGTTATCTTAATGCATCTATATACTTGGTAAAGGGTGGAAGGCTCGGCCTCTCGCCTAGTGTTTTGTTCCACTCTTGCCGCCCTAGTTTCCGTCATATCGGTGTTATGTTCCCGGATTGTTGCGTCCCTTACGCGGTTGGGTTATAATGGGAACCCCTTGATAGTTCGCCTTGATTAAAGCTTTTCCAGCAATGCCCAACATTGGTTTTACCATTTGCCACCTAGCCTCTTTTTCCCTTGGGTTTCCGGAGCCCGAGGGTCATCTTATTTTACCCCCCCCCCCCGGGCCAGTGCTCCTCTGAGTGTTGGTCCACCTGTCAGCTACCGGTGGCTACCAGGGGCAACTCTGGGCTGGCCTACCCGTACCTAAGACAATCTGAGTGTGCCCTGAGAAAGAGATATGTGCAGCTCCTATCGGGATTTGTCGGCACATTCGGGCGGTGTTGCTGGTCTTGTTTTAACCTGTCTTACGTGTTGAAATACGAATCTGATATGATGCTCATATCACTAAAACAAAGAACGTTTAATTGGTCACCTAATGTTCCTATATTCGTTTCGAAAAGCATGTGTGCCACCCACTGGTCCAGCTAGTTCCACTTTCCTGATTTTTCTCTTGATGCTTAGGGTTTTCCCCTTTTATCTACTCTACTATGATCTGCGTAGGTGCTTTCTATCGTACTAGCATTACTCCACCCTTCAAGCTAAACAACACAACACTTAGAATTCGAAAGCTTAGTTGTTCAAATATGATTGTGATATGATACTGATATTAGTTAACTGACACATTTAATTGGTTAGCTAAAGGTCTCACTTGAGTTTCCAAATGCATGTCGCTACATATAGAGAGACAGCATAATTGCATTTCTTTGTCACTTGTTGACCGTACTTTCTTGTCCATACCAAATCTTAGTTGTTATTTCAAAGCAAACATCGGTTGCTAACTACCCTTTGCGCGGTTTGCAGCTTCAGATCTGCCATCCCACTGCCATGGTCAACACTGTACTCATCATGCTTATGTTTTCCCCATTTTATGATGACCACAATCAGCCTACGTGGTTCATGTCGTAATAGCACTCCTCCACCCATCGAGCTAAACAAGCTTAGTTGTACAAATTCATATCTGATATTATTGTTGATATTAGTAAAACTGAGAGATGTTTAATTGGTTAGCTAAATGTTCCTACTTTAGTTTCGAAATGCATGTGAGCAACATATGGAGAGACCGGAAAGAATAGTATTTCTCTGTGCGCTCTGGTTCATCATGGGTGGCCAACCGACATTGTATTAAAAGACTTGTAATATCTTCAATCTGCTTGCTCTTCTGCTCTTCTTTAAGATGATACTCTTCTCTTGCGGTCGACTGGTCAGGTCGAGTTGTTCTCCCTTAGTATATTTTGAATCAGTCAGGTCAGGTCGACTTGTTCTTCTTTACTATATGTTGAAGCTATCATCTGCGAAGTGTCATCACTTCTGGAGCTCTCATATTTTGAGTAGTAGGCCACATTATATTAATGCACACAACAAATTACAGCATGCATGGCATCTTTTAAAAGAATTGCAGAGATAGCACAAAGGGGTTTACAGGGAGGCGGTACTGGATTAGAATCACTTCTGCATTACAAAGAAAATCTCACTTGTTTTTATGTTTTCATGCATGTCAGATATTGAACATTATCAAAATGAATATGAGAATGGGCGCACGAGAGGAATATTGCGGAACGATCCACTGGCTAACAAACTTGGCATGGTGGAGGATGGCCTATCTTATTCACCCATCAAGGTGCTTGCTCTAACTTTGCAAGTTGTATTGGTCGCACATATTTTGCTTCTGCCTTCTTGCATTACTTCTACTTTGTTACACCATCTGCTTAGTTTAAGCATCATATATGAGTATATTCCATACCTATCCATTTTCTGTACCTATTCCATGTGTCATCACACTATGTTTTTCCAGTCAAATGTTGTTCTTTTGTAATAGATGTCCAAAAGGAAGAGGGTGAGTGCAGATCCTCAAGGAGTACAAACTAGGTATTTGGAAAAGGTAGTGATACCTGTTAAATCAGATAGATCAGCAGCCACAGAAAACACAGGCCCAACTGTACCACACTTTACCCCTACTCCAGTGGCCAAACCCCTATTAGAACTGCTGGGAGCCCAGCGTCAGGTACTGTCTACAATATCAATTCAAAATTTGAATTCCTAAATTTCTGCTTGTGCCTTACTTTCTCTCTTGTATGAAAACTAATTTCAGATGAATCTCCTTGCTCAAAGGATCATACGATCTCAAAACAATAATGGGCTCTGCATTGCTCTTGTCAGTACCTCTCTCCCTTTTGCCTTGTAACGCTGTACTTAATTAATTGCTATTTGATTATGTATCATCAGTCTGCACCTGAGCTTCATTATCCTCTGTTTCTTCCAATATTATTTGATCTATATTTACTCTTTGCAAAATGTAGAACAATGGCAATGCTTATAAAGAATTTTCTTTGGGGAATTTATTGAATTATCATTCCATCAACATGGAGAAGGGCTTTGTCCAGCCCGTGTTAACATGTAATGTAAGTTCATCCTTCTCAAGCCTTCAAACTTTGTTCTAGTATAGATTAGGATAGGCATCATTTCCTCCACTACTGTTTGCTTTGCTGTTTACATCTGATTGGATGTTTGCAACAACTACCAGTTTCAAATTGTAGTTGTAAAAACATGTTCCTTATGTAGAACAGATCCATTTATGTGCTTATATAATTGTGAAACCTATTACGTGTCTCCTTGTTTCTCTTTCAGACTCGTATCTCTTATGCTAGGCAGAACTTTAGGGAAGATAGTGAGCCAAACCATCTTGAGGACAGCGAGATGACCCCAACGTCCTGTCTTGATGAAGATAGTGAGTTGAAGCTACTCACCAGCAGGTGTGAGACAACCTCTGTGCCTCAATCAGTTCAACTTCTTCAGTCTCAACTTAAAGCGGAAAGGCTTGCTTCAGCTCAGCTCCGACTTGAAGTCAAAGATGCAATGAAGATGTCAGAGGACTGACGTGCGCACCATCATGCCTTAAATCTAGTGTTGATGCATCTATCGTTGACACAACTGAGGTCTACTCAGCTTCTTCAGCTGTTTGGGGGGGCCCGACCTGGCCAGGCCTAGTGCCTTCTGAAGTGCTCTCAGTTTTGTATATTCTTTTGTCGGCGCGTTTATTTGCACTGGTGGTGAACTTTGATGCCCAGTGGATGTAATATGTGTGATAGCCGTGATAGCCTAGCGTAAGTTGCTTGCTTATTTATTTCCTTGTTGTCTTGTTTATTTGTTTGCTTCTAGTCATTGCAGTTCTTTTTCCGCGGTTTGCTAGTGGCTGCAATAACCTATTTTTTTAAAACTAGGCCTCAATAACCATGGGCTAATATGTACTGTAGTGACACTGGGCCTCCTACGGGCCGTAGAAACAGTGGGCCTTCTACTGGCCGTAGAAACAATGGGCCTTCTACGGGACGTATCATCAATGGGCCTTATACGGGCAGTATGATCGATGGCCAAACATGGGCCAATAACAGGCCGCATTATGGCCGTAAACGGGCTAGAGTTGGAATCGTCTGTTCATGGGCCGACCATAACGGGTCATCGTTAATAGGCCGTATTTTATGACGCTATGAAAATGGCCCAACGTATCAACGGACCACAAACGGGCCGACTGTAACCACGGGCTGAATTTGGCCCACAAGCAGAAAATGACAGTAACGGGCCGTAAGTAAACGAATGCTGGAAATGAGCCCAAGAATAAATGGGCTCTGAGAAGGCCGAAAGATAACATGGGCTGGAAACGGTCCAACGGAATAACGGGTCGTTAATAGGTATAAAGTGATACACTGTTCATTACGGGCCAGTTTCACCACGGGCCGTTAATGGGTGTAAAGTGATACACTGTTCATTACGGGCCAGTTTCACCATGGGCCGTTAATAGGACAAGAGTTACATAGGGCCTCATATGGGCCGAAATACGTCATGGGCCATACATGGGCCAGAAGTGAAAACGGGCTGGAATCATATTGGGTGGCCCAGATGACGCTACTGGGCCTAATTCGGATAGGGCGTAATGAGCCTTGGGTTAGCGGGCTGTAAATGGGCTATATGTGAATAGGCCATTAACAGGCTTTACATGGGCCGGCCCGCCACCTTTTGACCAAGTCAAACGGGCCGGCCTTTTCACAGGAATGGGCCTCTGTTGGGCCGTGCCACGTGTCGATGTATCATAGGCGCCTATCTGACCCACTGACGAGCTGACACGTGTTTCGTCCGGCCAATAAGAATTTTACACGTGGAAATTTCCCATTGGTCGGGGCTGTTAACGGGTTATCGGATCCAAAACCCGACCCGATAGCTTAACGGTGTTCCGTTACGGTGGATGCCACGTGTCAGTCACCCTTGACGAAAGCACTTCTATGACGCGCGATTTATCGTCATGGAAGTGGACACTTCCGTGATGATAATTTTGGTAATGTCATGGAACACTTCTACGACAGCACAGGTATGACTATCTTGATTCTGTCATAAATTTGTCATGGATGTACATGCATGACAAAAAACGCAACCTACTGTGACAAACACGTATCATCACGGAAGTGTATTTTTTTGTAGTGTCTAGTGCCACCTCTAGTTAGTTTTGGAGTATTGACGACAAACTTGGTTGAGGGACTAATGTGTTTGTGAGAAATTGCAGGATAACACAGGTAGTAGTCCCTCACTGATTCGGTTTACCTACCAGAGATGACCCCTAAAAATGTATGAAGACATTTAAGACAATGGTTGTTCGTGAAGACATTCACGACGAAGATAATGACATGTGAAGACATTCACCTGAAGACTATGGAGTGCGAAGACATAGTTGTTTCGTAGTTTCCTTTTCTTCTTTATTGAGTCATAGGAACCACCGTACTGTTAAGTGGGGTCCAAGTGAACAAAGTCAGATGACTGATGTGATGCTCAACCAAAATCCTATGTCTTCGAGTGAAGATAATGAGAGAAAATCTTATCCTAAGTTGGATGAGTCAGCTTTGCTTGTAGACCAAGCGAAGCTGCCGCGTGTGTTTGAAATCCGACCGTTGGACACGTGTCGGTTCCTTAGTGACCCAGGGTCATTTCGGACATATCATGTAGGGTTGCCTCTAGGCTATAAATAGCCCACCCCCTACACCATAAATTGGTGGTTGCTCAGAGTTAGTACACGGCTTTTGTCGTTTGAGAGCAACCCACCTCCAAAGCCTTTAAGAGAGAGATCCTTGCGAGGACAAAGCCCAAAACACCCAGAGCCAAAGAGTGTTAGGCATCATTGAAGTCTTTTCTGTCCACGTGACCTGAAGACTTGTTACACTTGAGGACTATGAATCCTCCAGCCGGTTAGGCATCGTGTTCTGAGCATCCAAGAGCCATTGTGGATTGCTAGTGAACGAAGTATGTGAAGGTTTGGAAGTCTACCTTGAAGACTTACCAGAGTGATTGGGCGAGGACTGGGTGTCCTTAGCTCAAGGGAAATAAGGTGAAGACGCGGTCTTCTGAGTTCAATCTCAGCCTCCCTAACCAGACATATAGTTGTCACAGCAACTGGAACTGGTCTACCAAATCCTTGTCTTCACCAAGCCACTGGTTCTATCTCTTACTTCCTTTACATTTCAGTTTGTCTTCATGAAGTCATTGCTTGCTTGCCTGATCTGTTTGACTTCACTGTGTGAAGACTATCGCCTGTTTGGCTTCATATTGTCTTCCATTCTGATCCATACTACCTAGCTGCTATTAGTCTTCGTTCTTTCACCATACTGTTTACTTGACTATGGCTTGTCTAGTGTAGTTCATCTTCCGCTGCATATCATATAGGATCATTACATCAGTTTGCGTTCAAAGACCTCGTGTTTTGAAGACTTACATAAAAATCTCCTATTCACCCCCCTCTAGTCGATAACTAGCACTTTCAACTTAACCTACTACTTTTAGTCTGCATCAAGGTACAAATCTTTAAACTAAATTTTAACAGACTGGCGATGTTTTCACTGAATTTTGGCCTTAAGTACAGTTACAAAATCTGACCGTTTGAGTATAGTTTGGACTATTGTTTTTTGGAGTGAACTGAACTGCCTTTGGAAGCAAAAGGCATCAGAAACACAGAGGAACAAAGCCATTTTACAGAAGTTGCTTTCATAATTTTCTTTCATAAGTTGCAAACAGTACTCCAAACTGGAAGTAACAAACTAAATTTTGTACTTCAAACTTTCATAATCTGTGGAGTACTCCAAACTGGAGTAATTCCAGCAGTACCAAACAGTTCTCCAAATTTGCATATGTTTAGTGACTGCATATGTTCAGTGACTTAACAGTATGACGGTTAGCAAAGCACAGTGATTGCGTATGTTTAAAATTGGATGATCTGCTCTAGTTCCATAATGCTAGCAATAATTGATCTAGAAACATTCAATTTCACCAGATGACTATCAGTTTCACCGTGACGATTAATTTCACTATAATTGATTTGCTTCCGTACGTACCCAGACAGCAGCAAAGGTGGGGGCTCTAGAGGAAGCCAAGGTCAGCGCTCAGCCAGACAGCAGCAGAGGCGGAGGCTCAATGCTGCATTGCTTGTACTATCAAAAAGGTTTAGGCTCAATGCTGCATTGCTGAAAATTGATAGTAAATTTTAACAGTTTGGAGTACAGATTAACTAAAACCTGACATTTTAACTGAATTTTGCCTTCTTCCTTCCTTAGGAACCGAGCTCTGGCGGCAACACAAGGAGCAGGCCAGATGAGCACAAGGGAGATGCTACTGGAGCTCTGTTGCTGCTGATCAACACGGTCACCCCAAGTGAGTTGCGGATCAATTTCACTCTGTGTCAGCTGCAGGACCAGAGCAGAGTAGCAGAGGCAGAGGTGGAGGCCTCAGGGGTCGGGGGCGGGGATCGGAGGGCGTCGGCATCGCCCACCAGCAGTAGCGATGGTGGCAGAGGCGTCGCCAGCCACCACCACCTCAACCAGCCGGCGGGCCGAAGCGGACCAGCGTGGCGGCAGTGGGCGGCAGAATTGTGGGCGGAGTGGACCAGCGCGGCGGTGGTGGGTGGTGGAGGACCTGCTCGTCGGTGGGCGACGGAGAGCCCGCTCGTCGGTGGGCGGCCGACGGAGTCCTCCTCATGGGCAGGCGGTGGAGATCCTCCTCGTGGGCAGCAAAGGTCCTGTTTGTGGGCGGGCTCATCAGTGGCTCAGGAACTGCTCGTCAGCGGCTACCTTCTCCTGGAGACATATCGCCATGGCAGCTGGCCGTGGCCGCCGCGGCGACGCGTGCGACAGGAGGAGGAGGAGGAGGAAGGAGATGGGGGCTTAATTTCTAGAGCTTTGAAAGTGGAAGGACTAAAATGCAAAAAATAAATGTACTACCCCTGCGACAAGAATTACGGGACGGAGGGAGTATTATCTAAAAAACATGTTAATATTGTTAAAAAAATGTTTGTAAAAAACTATTCATGCGTTTCAAGAAATGTATGTGAGATTAAAGAAAAGTTAATCATGTATATTGAAAATACGAAC
The DNA here is from genome assembly GCF_018294505.1 of Triticum aestivum. Taxonomy (NCBI): domain Eukaryota; kingdom Viridiplantae; phylum Streptophyta; class Magnoliopsida; order Poales; family Poaceae; genus Triticum; species Triticum aestivum. The sequence goes on along the minus strand of NC_057803.1, from coordinate 570,334,351 downwards.
CATGTATAAGAAATATGTATACATAAAATACTAACCATGTTTAAAACGCGCCCTGTTAAGCAAGTAGAATTGGGATGTTGCCAATCCACTGATGCATCGGCCAAAGCAACAGAAGCCGAGTTATCCGCATAAATGATTTCTGCCTCACCATCAACCCACTGGATCAAAAACTGGTGCATAGTAGACGACACGCATTGGTTGCATGAATCCAATCACGGCCTAGTATGACGTTGTAGTTACCTTGCACCTCGGCGACAAAAAAAGTAGTAGCCAAAGTTTTGCTCCTGACTGTAAGCTGATGGGGAATGTTGCATGAAAATCAAATTCCTACGAACACCCAAGATCTATCTAGAAGAAGCATAGCAACGAGAGGGGAGAGTGTGTCTACGTACCATCGTAGACCGTTAAGCGGAAGCTTATATAACGCGGTTGATCTAGTCGTACTCTTCGTGATCCAATCACGATCCAAACTGATCTAGCACTGAACGAACGGCACCTCCGAGTTTATGTGCGGCTCGGTGACGTCTCCTCCTCCTTGATCCAGCAAGAGAAGGGAAGAAGTAGATGGGATCTCAACCAACACGATGACGTGGTGGAGATGGTGGTGGTGGAGCAATGGCAGCGCTTCGCTAAGTGAAAAACCGTGGACGAGAACTATGCTGGGAGGGAGAGACGGGGAAGTAGCCAATGCCAATGTGTTGGGGTGCCTTGCTGCACCCCCTCCCCTATATTTATAGGCGTGGGAGGGCTGGGAGTCTAGCCCTACTCCTAGTAGGACTGGCGCCAAGGGGGAGGAGCCCTACTCCTAGTAGGAGTTGGACTCCAGTCCCTTTCCACATGTCCTAGCCACATGGGACTCTTAGGGGCTGGTGCGCCTAGCCCATGAAGGCCAAGGTGCCCCTTTCAGCCCATGCTGGCATGTGGGACTTGGTGGACCCACTTGTGGACTTCCGGACCCCTCCGGAACCTTCTCGAAGCTTCCCGGTAAAACACCGAAAAAACTGCACCTTTTTCCAGAATCCCGAAAACGACTTTCCATATATAAATCTTTACCTCTCGACCTTTCCAAGACTCCTCGTGATGTCCAGGATCTCATCCGGGACTCCGAACAAAATTTAGTTACCAATCATCAAATATCCCAATACTACTATAGCGTCAACGAACGTTAAGCGTGCGACCTTGCGGGTTCGGGAATCATGTAGTCATGACTGAGACACCTCTCTGGCCAATAACCAATAGCAAGACCTGGATGCCCATATTGGTTCCAACATATTCCTCAAAGATCTTCATCGGTTGAACCACGGTGTCGAGGATTCGGGTAATCCCGTATGCAATTCCCTTTGCCCGGCGATATGTTACTTGCCTGAGATTCGATCATTGGTACCTCCATACCTAGTTCAATCTCGTTACCGACAAGTCTATTTACTCGTTCCATAATACAAGATCTCGTTACTAACTCAAGGCGAGGTTGGTAGCCAGGGCCTACGTCTAGCGGCAAGGGATTGACTTCGAGGATGTGTTCGCGCCCGTGGTGCGGATGGACTCGGCGCGTGTGTTGATCACCCTCGTCGCTCACCACGACTGGCAGGTACACCACATGGACATAAAGTCTGCATTCTTGAATGGTGACCTTCTTGAGGAGGTGTATGTGTAGCAGCCGCCGGGATACATGAAGACCGGAGAAGAAGACAAGGTGTTGCGCCTTCGCAAGGCCCTGTACGGTCTGCGCTAAGCTCCAAGGGCGTGGAACGCGAAGCTGGACGACAGTCTGAGCACACTCGGCTTCAAGCGTTGTCCGTCGGAGCACGCGGTGTACCAATGAGGCATAGGAAACTCACTGCTGCTCGTTGGGGTGTATGTGGATGATCTCGTCATCATCGGCGTGAACACGGAGGAGATCGCAAGCTTCAAGCAGCAAATGACCAAGTTGTTCCGCATGAGTGACTTGGGCAAACTCAACTTCTACCTTGGCATCGAAATCCACCAGGAGCATGATCGGATCATGCTCTGCCAGACGGCATATGCCAAGTGTCTGTTGGAGCGAGCTGGGCTGTCAGACTACAACCCAGCCAGCACACCAATACAGGCAAGATTGAAACTGAGCAAGGACAGTGTCGGGGATGCCGTGGATGTCACGTACTACCAGAGCATCATCAGAGGTTTGCGGTATCTGACCCACACAAGGCCAGACATAAGCTTCGCCGTAGGCTCTGAGCAGGTTCATGGAGGCCCCTGCTGCAGATCACTACACGGCGGTGAAGAACCTGCTGTGTTACATATAGCAGGGACGCTGGAGCACGGATGTGCGTTCAAGCGCGGGAAGGGCGAGTTGAAGCTAACAGGGTACAGCGATTCAGATCACGCCAGGGACATCGTCGATCGAAAGAGCACGACGGGCGCCATCTTCTTCCTTGGTGAGAACACTATAAGCTGGTAGTCGTAGAAGCAACGAGTGGTGGCCATCTCTTCATGCGAGGCCGAGTACATTGCAACCACCACTACTGTGTGTCAAGGGATTTGGTTGGCACGACTGCTCGGCCAGATGCTGAATAAGGAGACAGTGTCGTCGAAGCTGTTCGTCGACAACAAATCAACGATCTCTCTGTCGAAGAATCATGTCTTCCATGACCGGAGCAAGCACACTGAAATCAGGTTCCACTTCATTCGGGAGTGCATGGAGGGAGGGAAGATCGACATCGACTACATTCGAACCAGTGATCAGCTCGCTGATGCTTTGACAAAGGGACTTGGATGTCTGGCGTTTCAAGAGCTGAGGAGGAGGATCGACATGACTGGAGTTCTTCGGAAATAAATCAGCAATGACAAGATTAGGGGGTGATTCGTTGACAACTTAATCTAGTCGTTGGTAGCAGTAGTTAATTTCCATTTTTCAGTTAAATTCAGTTAGGCATGTGCTGCGTCTGTGCGTGTCATGCATGTAGGGCTAGGACCTAGTGTTGGTGCTCGTGCGATGGCACGGGCGTGAGCCAGATCATGGCGCCGAGGTAGGATCTCTACCGGCCACCGTTTCTTCCTTGTACCAGAAAAAATAGCAAATGAGAAAGTCAAAAAAGTCGCAAGATTTTACGCGGCACCAAACACCCATGTTCATCTCTGTCAGAGCGAGTGTCAGAGAGCGAATTCTGACAGCGGATGCCTGTGACCCAGCTCAGGATGTACCTCACTGCCATTGTAGCGCATCTGGCAGTATTTTTTGGCAATTATAGAGCTTTGGTTTCTCCTTCACGGAGTGCAGCTACAAGCGGGCGTGGAGGATACTATTTTGTGGAAACACACGGCCTATGGGAGCTACTCTGCGTCCTTGGCTTATAACGTGCACTACTTGACCATCACGCGTTTTGCCATGTACAAGGTTGTCTGGAGAGTCTCCCCCCCCCCCATCCCTCCCGAAAGCCAAATTTCTTGCATGGCTTGCCATCCAAGACAGGTTATGGACATCCGTTCGCTTGGCCAAGCGAGGGTGGCCAAACAGTGGTCCGTGCACCCTCTGTAGGCGTGAATAAGGACGGTTGAGCACATTTTCTTCCAATGTAGATACACTTTGAGAGTTTGGGAGATGGTCAGAGTTGGGCTTCAACTCATTGATTTGGATGCTTCTGGTTGGGCGACTTACACGAGCATCCATGATTGATGGTGTGAATCGGCTTCCGCCCACGATGCACACAAGAAAGCGATGCCTTCTATCTTCGTGCTCGTTTCGAAAGCAATTTCGGATGAGAGGAACGCACGGGTTTTTCAAGGCCGCTCCGCTCCAACGTTTAGCACTCTCCAAGCAATCAAGCACGAGGCGAGGGTCCTAGCAGGGGCGAAACATTTGGGTCTTCTGATGCCGGGAGAGTAACGGCTTGTATTTTTCTTTTTGGCCTTTGGTCGGTGCCTGGATATCTTTTTAAACCCCCTTCTTGTTTAATGAATGGGGCGCATCCGGCAGTAATGACGACCATGCTTAGCTATTTGAATTTTTCTTGCAAACAACAGTTTGCAGTTTGCTTAGGTCACGGACATCTCCTGGACCATCTCATATATTGTCTGTGTACCAAACCTGCTTCTCCTTTTTTTACCAGGAATGTTTCCCTTTTTTGATCAAGAAATTGTTTGGCTTTCAACTCTATGGTATTGTAATAAACTGATGCTTAACGTAGTTCAGTTCAAATAATGAGGATGCTTCATTTACATGCAGACATATTTCAGCTGTATTGGGCTTGTATGCTTGCATGCACCAGTTTGATGCGCACTACATGGATTTGAATAATCCCCATCAGGAAGGGATTAAGTGAATTAACCAAAATGATAGGAATTAGAAGGGATCACGATTGACTAGAGGATTGCCCGGTGGCATACGACCTGTATAAATTGGGCCGATGGCTTAGGCCAACTCTAACGCACGACACCAAATGGCCCGTCTGCATCCGTTTGGGGGTAAACGGACAAAGCAGGACCTCCAACACAGGACCGCAAATGGGTCGTCGTCCGTTTTCTGTCCGCTTTCAACCCATTCCTGGCCCAAGTTTGAGACGAGTTTGCGGCCGAACGGATAGCACGCGCACCGGCGGGACGCGCGCCCTTGTCCTCCCTTGGCCTGCCCGTCGGTGACACAAGCGGCCACTTTCCCTCCCTTTCCTCCAAACGCTCCTGGGCCTCGCCCTCCACTCTCTCGCGCCCTCGGCCTTTCCCCTCCCTCCATCCACCATGGCCGATGAGGCAAATCCCGGCGACCCACCACCGGCCGCCCGCCCCGTGGCGAAGAAAACGAAGTCTGTGAAGAAGCTTCGGTCGGAGCTCACGTCGGCGGAGGCCGCCAAGCTCGACGCTGAATCGGCCAAGAGGAGGAACCGGCGAACTGTCGCGGTGGAGAAGAAGGCCGTCGTCGAGTACGCCGCCAAGTGTTCCCTGCAGCGTGCGTTGCAGCACCAGGCCGACCTCGACGACAAGGAGTCCACCGTCTCCAAGGCGCACGCCCTTCTCATGTTGGGCATTGTTGGGTGCTCATCAAAGATTGCCCCAAGTTCAAGGACCAATACAATGCTCTTAAGAAGAAGAGAGGAGAGAAGGCGGCCATGGCTGATGAGGGAGACGTGCTCAAGAGGCCGAGGGGCAAGACAAGCTCAAAGGTCGACGAGAAGCGTGATGCGTCTTCTATAGCCTTGCAAGGAAATTTGGAGAACATGATGAGCCAAAAGTGCGGGAGGAGAGCAGGAGCAAAGGGAAGGAGGAGCAAATGAAGATATACCTAGATCTTCAAACGAAGAAGCTTGACATGGAGGAGGCCGTGAAGAAGAGGAAGCTCGACATGGAGGAGGCCGCTCAACTCAAGAAGCTAGAGACCGAGGCCACCAATGCCGACACAAAAGCCAAGGAGGTGGCACTAGCGTTGATGAGCGTCGACAAGAACAATATGTCACCGGAGAGGAAGGCTTGGTTCACAAACCGGCAGAAGGAGATGTTCGCCCGTGATGGCATGAACTAGGTGAGACCTCGGCCGCGCTGGCCGCGCTGGCGGTCCTTTTTGAAGGCTGGCTGGTGTGCCGGCCGCTGGCTTTGTTGCCGGCGTGAAACATGTCCTTTTTGAAGGCTGGCTCCTGTGTCGGCCGCTGGTTGTGTTGCCGGCATGAGACTATAGGTCGCCGCTGTGTTGCCGGCCGGCGTGAACTAGTGTGAATCGTGGCCGCGGCTTAAATCCTTAGTTTCTCATGTTTGCATGCACGGGGACAGGATGCGTCGAAGATGCGGCCGCGCATTGGGCGCCCGGCCGACGCAAACTTAAATCCGGGTGGATACGGCCCCATTGTCACCCTCAAACGGACGAAATCCGGACAAAACGAACGTCTATTTGGGTCGTGCGTTGGAGTTAGCCTTAGTATGGAGCAGACCATGTGCCACAGGCTCAGGTCCAGAAAAAGTAGAAAGTAGCGCCGTTAGAACACCATTGTGAGCCACAACATTAATGGACAACTGGCAAGAAGCACTGGCCCAATTGAATATTGATGCAATGAAAAAGAAATGCATTATGCAATACGCCTGTGTTCACTGATCCCTATGTGGACCAACGGCTTGGATAATGATACCATATGGTAGTATGACCCATGTTGAATTTCCGCTACTCCTATGCATACAACAAGGAGCGATTGCTCTAACAAGATTCAAGATGCAAACCAACTTGTGGTTGGATGGTTAAGTGGACAGTGGTATCCCAGCGCACCAGGGTTCAAGTCCCGGTGCTCGCATTTATCCTACGGTGACTGCATAAAATCTCAAGATGATATGCCGACTCAGCCTCTCAAAGATGCTCGGTAGGATGTGCGTGTGTGCGTTAATAGGATGAGCACTTGCGTCTATATTGTGTTCTAAAAAAGCAAGATTCGAGATGAGGGGGCGTTTCCGCTTTGGAGCTTACAATGAAGGAAAAGCCAATGGCTAGACGTCGGTCAACCGACCCAATTTTCGGCCGGCCACCACGCACCACAGCCAGAATAAAAAAGCATGGCTCGCTGTCGCCGGGTCGCAGCAACAAATCAAAGCCGGTTCCAGTAAAAAAAAATGCCTCGGCCTCGCCTATTGCAGTATTTTGGCACCGGGGGATGCATAATCGGCTACGGTGACGCCTAGCACCTTGCATAAAATAACTTGTCAGGATTGTAAAAGACAGCAGAAATCACCAAAACAAACATTATTATTATTTTCAAGAAAAGGGACGATACCGACAAGAACAAACAAACAAACAAAGGAAACACAAACACAATCAGGAACGACGTAGAAAGACATCCAACAAAAATAATAAAACCAACAAGAAATATATGACGACCCACACATCCGGAAAAAGAAGCAACACATCGATATGAACATATGTGACCTGAAGCTACTTTCAACGAGATTCCACATTTACCAACCAACCATATGCACTCATTACAGCGACAAAAAAACTCACAGATGGGGACGGATTGGATTGCAAATACCGACAGGTTAAGTTAGTTAGTTATATATAATAACAAAATGGCTCCCAGACTTCCAGATATGCCCTTGCCTCAACCCTCTCGGTGTTTGCGTGGCCACCTCCCTGCGCCCCTGCCCCTGTTGTTGAAGTTACTAGGCTGGTAGTACCCATCATCGTTGTTGTTGTAGTAC